>NC_056725.1:1652468488-1652478488 GCF_019279795.1 Protopterus annectens
TGTGTGTGCGTGTGTATATTTATATATATATATATATATATATATATATATATATATATATATATATACGCACACATGCACCCATACATTTACATGTTTAAATACATTTCCTGTACTGCTGAATGACTATGCTGGATGATATGTTTGTGAACAGGGTTCTGGGTTTGAACCTTGCAGTGGCTGTTTATTTTGTTGCTGGGCAGAACAAGGGCCATTGGATACAGAGTGATTAAGGCACTTTTAAGCAGTTATAAGCAAGGTTGCATGGGTTTGTGCGGAGGTTAGCACTGCTAACGTCAGGTTACAGTTTCTTATACTCAGCTTCTAAATTGCTTAACCTGTGTAGGCATTGCTTACCCACACGCAAACAAGCTTAAAGGCACTTACTGCTGCTTAAAAGTACTTAATCCCACTTACCCCTGTGCTAATTTCTTTAAAATAAAAGAAAAAAGGGTTGATAGGAAAGTGGTGAAAAAGGGGCACAAATCGGGAAAGACAGTAGGGAAAATAGCTATGGATGTGCAGGAAGGGTATAAGGAAGGTCCATAGCTGCCCATTTCTTCTACAGCAACAGCTGTGCATATACACTAAATTTGGAGGTAGATTTGGACACTCAATCCCCTGAGAGAGGGGTGAGGACAACAATAATATGTTGTGATACCAATTAGACCAGATTACATGTGTCCAGTGGACACATGTGCGAAATGGACATCTATGTATGGGGCGAGATTTTTTTTTGGGGAACAGATTGCCCTTTTTTTTCAGGTGAGAGTGGGATGTTTGGGAGGGATAGTAAGTATATTTGGGGAGGTAGGTTGGGTAGGTTAACAGACAAGACAAACAAGATGCATATAGGGGCGGTAGATGACACATGTGGGGGTGCACACCTTGATGGGGAGGGGGGTTGGAAAATCAGAAGCCCTTTAGCCCCGTAGTGGAAACAGTGGGACTGCGGTCCCCACCCATGGGTAGTGACCACTGCACCTTCACAGCCCCGAAGGTGGCTGTGCTGTGGCCTGAGTCAGAGAGCCAGGTTGACCCTCTAGTCATGTCACGTGGCCCTCGAGGTGGCGTAGCAGATATCCATACTGCTGACTGAGCTTGCTACTCACTATGACCCGGACCTGATGATGGGTAACAGGTTCCTGTCCGTGCCCACTCCTTGGGGGGGGGTGAGCCCCATCCCCTGAGGCAGTTCCACCTGAAGGTGGTGCAGGACCAATGGATGAGGAGGTCCCGGCTTGGGCCCCAGACGTGCTTGTGCCCGGTGCCATGACCAGCTGAGGTGGGACAAGTGGGTCCGCTGCGACCCCGCATTCTCATACGTGCTATGGTATTTATGGTTTATCAACATATATGAGTTAGTAATAGTCAACACATTCCAGGATTAGGTATAACAGCATACATAGATATTCCCATTAACCCAGACACCAGTTATGGAACAGTTGCATAGCAAACAGAACACATGCATATATGGGACCACAGTGGTAATAACAACAGCATGTAGGTGCATTGATGGCACCATACCACCAATGTTGGAGTATTTCAACATAGCACATGCATAGAAACAGATGTATATAATTATCAAGCAATAGGACATATGTCTCAACATTACGGTGGAGTCATCACATACCAGTTGAGGTGGATATTTAGTGTATTGTTGGAGATATGGTGGGGGAGAGAAAGATGTCATTTAACAACTAGTATATTCCTGTAGTTTGCATTAGTTTCCTAGTCAGTGCTGTTATCTGTACCTTACAAGTATTACTACACTACCCTATTGGCTTAGTTTGGACAGTGATATGGCTGTCGACAGCTATATACATGGACTGGTTTTACCTGCAGTATACACCTCTTGCCTGGTATACCTGTGGAGGAATTGCTTAACAATACTCGCAGATTCCAGGTTGATGGTATTTACATACCTGTCCATCTCTTTTTGCACAGACTCTGGCCATGTCTTGACCACATGCAGGTGAACCGGGACATATGTAGACTATTGCCCTCGTCAACCTTTAGTGTCTTATGACACTCTTATACAGGATTTCCAGGACAGTTATATTACGTAGCATAATGTGGGTGACAGTGATCAGTAATACCTTATTATTCAGAGCAACTGCAACACTCACAATGCCATACAATACCAGAGTAAACAGTACCTGTACAGGGTATCAAGCTTTTATTTCTTGGCACACTGTTCAAATATGATGGACCTGTGGGAGCAATGCTTGTTAGCACTATCTGAATGTTGCTACACAAAGTACCAGATTCCACATTACTATTATGCACATTCATCTCACTCTGTTACTGTACACACTCTGGTCACAGCTTGACAACATGGGGGTGTAGATAGGACATACTTGGCTTATTACTCTCATAACAGTTTGGGTAGCTACTTGAGTGACAGTTTTGTTCTTATAGATGTGACAATTAATTGTATTTCTTGATTGCTGCCTATATGTCTAGGATCATCCCACTGATTTTCCAGGGGGACAGAGTGACAGGCAGCAGATATGTGCCACTTTACTGGACATTCTGGACATAACTGTACAGTTGTGGGGTATGATTCTGTATGCAGACTACTACCACTCCCAAGATTTGAACCATGACTGTGTGTGCTAAAAATAAAACAGTTCACATCTCAGTTGTGTGTGCTATTCAGATCTTGTTGTCTGTCTTTTCACTGTTTTCTGCCTGTGTCTCTTAGTTGTACTAAATGACATCTGGGGATTACACCAGTCATATACAGACATTCCTACACATTTTATTTATGTTGCACAGTGTGGGTAACAGTTCTTAATGCAGCAGTACTATTAAATCATTGCAAATCTACATTACCACATGATGCCAGAGTAAACACATGCAGTCCAGCAGTTAGACCTTTACTGTCAGGCTATTATGCTTTTGTTTACATAAAATCTATATGAAATTCTTCCTGCCATATTCTCTGGTGTATGAAATACTTGCATTAAACAATACAGGTTTTGTAAAGTCTATGGACACAGTCCCAAAGGTGAAGTGCCTTAGTAGTAAAAAATCCGTCAATAAAAGTATGAATAACTCCAAGGCTCACCACTGGCTGAACAAACAGAACAGCACACTTTAATAATACAAAAAACAGTAAGCTCTTTGTGTTGCTCAGAACGCTTCTTCAGACTGTAGTTCAAAAAGACAGTTCAAATAAATAGAAATAGTGCATCACATGTCCTTTAATTAATTGCTAACCAATCTATTCTAAAAGCTATATTACACTTCCTACATCACTAAACTAACAGCTCCTGAATGTATAGTGGAACTAATCAATATACTAAAAGTATTTAATTTAATGAATATTGTAAAAATATTCTTTTATCTAAAACTAAGACAAAAACATAAATAAAAACTAAAATACATAAATACAACACTGACATTATATGACATTTCATACCATCTACTTCATCTCAAAAAACCTTTAAACCTATGGAACTCTATAAAAGGGACTAAGCTAAAATGTATAGACATATAAATGTAATACTAACGGATGCATACCATCTATTAAAAAGCTATTTAACATATAAGGTTCTGTCAAAGGGAATAAGGAGAGTAATATTTGTATGTGCAAAGAGTGTCAATGAATATCAAAAAATACATATAAAACAAAGGTGGGGGGGAGTGAACAAAAGAGAAAAACTCACTGAAAATGAAGAAGGTTGCCAGGTGTCAACAGGTTATTCATCTATTCACTGGTCTGCCGTTAAGAAAGGGTTTCAGACATAATTTCTCATTAAGCCCATGCCCCCTGTCTGCTTGGAGACTGAGTATCCACTTATTCTCCTCTTTTTCTGTGTAGTTCCTAATGTCACCTAGTCTAACACTAGTATGAATAAGTTCTATCACTAGAAAATTGAATTTATGACTTGCATCATTATCAATGGTATGTCTCGCTAAAACATTATGTTCATCTTCTCTCCTAATAGCATACATGTGCTCTCTCACTCTCTCCCTCAGGGATCTATTGGACATCCCTACATAGAACGATTCACATTTAATGCATTGTGCTAGGTATACTAAATTTCTTGACTTGCAATCAGCATATTGCTTAAATGTATATATCTTCCATGTATCTGGGTGTCTAAAAATATTAGTATTTCTCATAAAAGTGCATTGATTGCAATTCCTACATGCAAACGTGCCTTGCCTATTTGAACTTATACTATCTTGTGTATTACCCTCATAACAAAGCATCCTCTTGAAAGACTTAGTATTCTTATAGGAATTTTTGGGTTTCTCACCTACGAGTTGTGCTATGTTCTCGTCAATTGTCAAAATATTCCAGTGTTTACTGATTATTTCGTTAATTTTCCTATTGTTATAATAAATGGAATCGTAAGTCTACATACCTGCTCATGGACATCATCTCTATGTGTCCGAGGTCTGCCTTGCTTGAAAAAAGGCATACCTCTATCTTGTCTATCAATAGAAAGTGCATCTAGTATCTCACTATATTCCCTGCCTTTATAGCCTCTCTCTTTTAATTCATGCTTAAGATGACTCACTGTCCTATCAAAAGTAGTATCTTGACTGGTCAGTCTAGAAATCCTCAACCCCTGTCCTTTAATTATGTTACGATAGATGTGTGGGGGATGCATACTACTCCTATGTAGTAATGCATTTTTCCTGCAACTCTTTCTAAAAAGTTGTGTATGTATACCATTCATATCCATAGTTATAGAGACATCTAAAAAATCTGTTTCTAACTTCGACCACTTGGCTGTAAAGTTAAGGAAACTAGTGGCACCATTAATATAATCTATAAAGTTCTGCAAACTCTCTAAACTCCCTTTCCAAACCAAAAAAACATCGTCCACAAAATGTCTGTAATATTTCAGATTTTCTTCATACAACATATTATCTATAATGTAGGAATATTCCCAATGTGCCATCACTATATTCGCATATGAATTGGCACAGGGGGTTCCCATTGCCACCCCTTTGACCTGTAAATAGTAGTCATTATTACAAGTAAGCACTTTGTTGCTAAGTATCATTTCTAACAATGTCACTGTTCTCCTAATTACTTCTCTAGGGATGTTCTTTCTAATTAAAAACAGTCTAACATATTCCAAACCCATGCTATTGGGAATACTTGTGAAAAGGGAGGTAACATCCAATGTGACTAAATAACATTCAAAGACATTCAAATCACTATGGGCAGTCAGAAAAAGTCTCTAAAAATGATGTGTGTCTCTAATAATGGTATTAGTGGTATCCACTATCAGCCTTAATGTCTTTTCAACAAAAATTGACAACGACTCTGTTAACCAACCTCTGCTCGATGCAATGGGTCTCAGAGGTGGTTTCAGTAAATCTTTATGAACCTTGGGCAATCCCCTGAAAGTCTGTATCAATGGTTTCTCTATTAAAAAATAATTATAAAGTTCACTATTAATCTCATTGGACATTAACAAATCATACAATTCACCATTTACGTCCCTAATGAGTTTATTAAGTAGGCTACCATTGAGTTCCTTATATGTGTCTATGTCACTAAGCATTTCATTTATTTTCATGTCATAATATTCTTTATCTAAAAGCACAACTGCCCCTCGCTTATCGGCTGGTCTAAAAACTATGTTGGAATTGGCTTGCAGAGTTTTCAGGGCTTCTAGTTGTTGAGTCGTCATGTTAAAAAACTCAATCTTACAATCTACTTTATCAATTTCAAAAACATTCAGTAGCTCTCTCTCACAGGCCTTCTCAAAGGCCTCTAACATTGGATTGACCTGTGGTGTAAAAGTAGTAGTAAGCTCCACAATAATATTTAGTACAACACAAACATTTTGTGACAGCTGACATTAATACAAATGAAATTATTTACGGCATCAAGAGACAGTACAATGTAAGATCCCATACAAATTAAAGACCCAGGGAGAAAAGCTCTACTGGAGAACAAGATATTCAGTAGTAAAAGCGCACTCAAATGGCAGTAAACTATAATGCAATCAGTCAGTCAAATTGAACAATTATTGTTGCAGTAATAGTCTGTGGCATAATATATACTTCAAGCTGTAAGTCTTGTACAATTACAGTATAGATGAGCACAAAGACTAGATTGTATGTAGGATAAAGCCAGTAGGCACGGTGAGAGAGGTAGAAGAGGGGTGGTGGAAAAAAAGGATTAACCTGGGGATATGCAGGAGCACAGCCAGTGTGTTTTGAGGTGTTCCTTTAAGAGTGATTTGAATTGGTCATGTACTGGGTTTTTAGTTATTGTGTTGCTAAGGTTATTCCAGAGCTTGGCTATTATGTGTTAATAGAGGGAGTAGCCATGTTGGTTGTGGGAGTTTGGTACCTTAAGAAGGAGATTGTTGGAAGATCTGAGAGCTCTACTATTATTATTTGGTTGAACTAATGAGATGTCAGGGAAGTTGTTGGGATGGGGGATTATATTATGGGCTAACCATAGTCTGTTGAGAGACAGAAGGTTGGGGAGATCTAGCCAGTTTAAAATTGACAGAGCTGAGCAGTGGTGGGATCTGTATGGGTGATTGGTGGCAAATTTAGCAATGTTATTGTAGCATGCTTCTAGATTACTGAGGTCAGATTTTCTAAGATTAGTAAATATGAGAGAGCCATAGAGAATGGTAGATAGAAGGTGTGTGCAAGCAATGGCTACCCTGGCGTTGGGAGTTAGAAATGGTTTGGCCCTATAAAAGGTACCTAGTTTGATGTGAACTTTTTGATGGTTTGGGCACTATGTATGTCAAATATGAGGTTGTCATCTATGGTAACACCTAAAGGTTTTGTGTGTTTAGTGGGGTTGATATTGGTACCATTGGTGGAGATGATTGATAGGGGGTGGGGGGTCTTGGTTTTTTTGTTGCTGAAAACTATGATCTTGGTTTTATTGGGATTTAAAATGAGTTAGTGATGGGAGAGGTAGGATTCAATGTCTTGGAAATAGGATTGCATTTTTAGTTGGAGTTCTTGAGGTGAGGGGGCTGAACAAATAAGGATAGCATCATCTGCATACTGAACTATGGAGGCATTTTGGGTTGTTGTTCTAAGGTTGTTGTGAAAATAATAAAAAGGAGTGGACCAAGAATGGATCCTTGGGGTACACCCACAGAGATGGGGAGTAGGGGGAAAAGAAAGCTTTCCCATTTTGTAGTCTGTTGATGGTTGGAAAGGTAGCTGTGGAACCAGGTTAGTGAGGTTAAGCTAAGGCTGTAGGAATATAGCTTGTTTAGTAAAAAGCTGGTGGGTTACATTGTCAAAGGCTTTAGACATGTCTAGGAATATGGAGGAGACATGCAGGCCTTCATTCATAAGGTAGGGGATGGTGTTAGTGAAGGTTAGGAGGGCAGTGCTGATACTGTGCTTGGGTCTGAAACCATACTGAGAGTTGGAAAGGAGGTTGCTGTTCAGGAAGTAGTTTATGAGCTGGTTGTGGATGCATTTCTCTAACATTTTTGCAAGGGAGGAGAGTATGGCTATGGGACGATAGTTGGTTAGACCTTTTGAGGGGCCACCTTTGTGCAGAGATATAATATGAGATATTTTCCATATGATTGGGACATATTATTATTTAACAGAGTGATTGATCAGGATTGAGATTGGGCATGCGATTGATGGTTCTGCAAGTTTCAGAAATTCATTGGGGAGTTTATCTGCAGCTGTGCAACCTGGTTTAACTTTGGTTAAGAGGGTTTTAATGTACTTGGTTTGTATGGGTGAGAAGGAGAAAGGGCTGGGATTGTCTTTTTCTGGGGTGGGGATAGGGAGTAGCTGGGTTGGTTGGTTGTGTAGAAGGGAGGTAATGGTGTTGATGAAGTGGGTTTTGAATTGAGGTGAGACTGAGACAGGGTCATTTGAGGTAGCAGAAGGGGGGGTATAAGTATGTTCTGGATTTAGGAGTTGGTTGATAGAAAGCCAGAATCTTTGAGGGTTTTTTTGGTTGTTTTGTTTACAGGATAGGACATATACTTATTTTTCTCTTTTTATTTGTTTTTTTAGTTGAGTTTCTTAGTTGTTGGTAGTTAATGAGGTCAGATTTGCTTTTGGAAGTATGATAAGATGACCAGGCTTTGTCTCAACATTTCATTAGTAGTTTGGTTTCTTTGGTTAGCCATGGGAGGGGTTTGGTCTTAGTACAGAGTTTTCTAGTTGGGGCAAAATTATTAAGAGCTGTGAGGAAAGTTTCGCTGAAATATTGAACAGCCTCATCTAGTTGTAGGTGCTTAAGTGGGGACCAGTGACATTGTTGTAGAAGAAGGTTAAAAGTTGTGGGGGAGAATTTTTTTTTTGGAAATTATATATTTGTAGAGGATGTTTCTTTGGGTATACACATGCTGCCTATGGTGAAAGGTTGAATAGTTGTCACTGAGGGAGTCAGGTAGGCATCCAGCTAAGAAGCCTAGGTTTGGTTTGTTAGTTAGGATTCAGTCTAATGTAGTCTTCTTATTAGAGTGTTGTCAAGTTATTAGTAGTGCAGGAGTGCCAATCTAAGTTGAAATCACCAAGAACAATAGTTTCCTGGGTGAATTTAATAGCAGCCCAGGATAGTATATATTCTGTAGTGGATAGGTTATTGCCAGGAGGGAGGTAGGTGGCAATTATTATTATTGATTTGTTGGGGCTGATTTCAAGGCAACTATTCAGTATTTCAGATTTAGGTAGATCAGGAGGATTAAAGTTTAGCTGGGTTACCTTTAGGGTATTTTTAAACACGACTGCAATGTCTCCTCCACATTTGTTAGCTCTGTCTGCTCTTGTGATGTTACAGCTATTTGTTAGGATTTCACTGTTATTAATGTGGGGCTTTAATCAGGTTTCTGTTAAAACAGCTATATCTGGTGAGTAGGTGAATAGGGTAGCATTGAACTCACTGGTCTTGTTTAAAATGCTGCGGAGATTGCAGTTTAAAAGGGACAGATCAGAGATAGAGGATTTTGGGAAGGGGGATAGAGATGTGTGTGCAAAATGGATGAGTACTAGTGGTGGGAGTGGGGCCTGTGGTGGATAGATCGTGTTGTGTGGAACTGTTGTTGGGGGCTGGGTTGGGGATGGATGTCTAGAAGTTTTATGTGTGTAATGGAGTGGAGGAGAAGTAGTTTAAGTTTGTTTGTTAGTTTGATGTATTTGGATGTTGGAGTTGTAGCATGTTGGGTGTGCAAGTGTTTGAGAGGTGAGAGGAGAGATATTGAGTGGTTGAAGAGTTGAGAATTTATGTAAATGTGTGGAGTTGAGAGAGGTGTGTGAATTGTGGGATTGTAAGAGATTGGAAGTGACTGACCTGCAGTGAGTGGGGGGAGGAGATGTTGTATGAGAGGTACAGGAAGTGGAGGAGCAGAGTATTAGTGAGAATGGAGTAAATGTAGTGCATGGTGGTTGGGTGGGGTTGAAAATGGGATGGTAATAGGAGAAAAAGAGAGGGGAGGAGTTGGTAGCTAGGTCAAGCAGGGTTTTTTATGAAAGTGGTGTGGATTGGTTATGGTGTGGTTGGAGTGTGGTGGGGTGTAGTTTGTTAGATATATATGTAATGAAAGAAGGGTGGGTTGGAATGGGGTAGGGTAGGGAAATGGAGAGAGCCAAGTGCAGTGAGGGGGAATTGAGCAGGTTGAACCAGAGACAGAAGAACTCAGGGCACTGCAGAGACAATCAGCCAGGTAAGGATGAATGTAAGAGTTTTGCCAAAACAGAGGAGAGTTATGTAGAGCTAGGAAGTGAATGAGTTTAGAGATAGATAGGCAGTTATCTTTGCAGAAAGATACTGTTTGTAGGAGGAAGGAAGGAAGGGAGGGAGGGGGAGGGAGAAAAGAAAGTAATGGGAGAGGGGAGAAGAGCTGATGGGGCTAGTATGAGAAACTGGGAGTAAAAGCAGAAATGGAGGCAAGGAACTCACAGATGGGGCTGGGGATGGGATGGGGGTGGGAATGTAAGTTCCAGAACAGAAGAATGGGGGCAACCAGAAGATCAAAAAGACCTTATTGTTTTTAAGCTCTGGGATAATTAGAGAAAC